>NC_057803.1:488102081-488102812 GCF_018294505.1 Triticum aestivum
GCCTCTCTGTTGTGCCTAGGTGGGGCTGCGACGTGTTGATCTTCCGAGGCCGGGCATGACCCAGGAAAGTGTGTCCGGCCAAATGGGATCAAGCGTGTTGGGTTATGTGGTGCACCCCTGCAGGGAAGTTTAATCTATTCGAATAGCCGTGATCTTCGGTAACAGGACGACTTGGAGTTGTACCTTGACCTTATGACAACTAGAACCGGATACTTAATAAAACACACCCTTCCAAGTGCCAGATACAACCGGTGGTCGCTCTACCTCAGGGATATGAGGAGGGGATCGCCGGGTAGGATTATGCTATGAGATGCGCTTGGAGATGCTACCTGGATATGCTACTTGGAGATACTACTTGGAGGACTTCAATCTACTCTCTTCTACATGCTGCAAGACGGAGGCTGCCAGAAGCGTAGTCTTCGATAAGACTAGCTATCCCCCTCTTATTCTGGCATTCTGCAGTTCAGTCCACTGATATGGCCTCCTTACACATATACCCATGCATATGTAGTGTAGTTCCTTGCTTGCGAGTACTTTGGATGAGTACTCACGGTTGCTTTCTCCCCCCTTTCTCCCCTTTCCTTTCTTTCTGGTTGTCGCAACCAGATGCTGGAGTCCAGGAGCCAGACGCCACCGTCGACGACGACCCCTACTACACCGGAGGTGCCTACTACTACGTGCTGCCCGCTGACGACGACCTGGAGTAGTTAGGAGGATCCCAGGCAGGAGGC
>NC_057803.1:488104288-488105984 GCF_018294505.1 Triticum aestivum
TCACCCGAGAGCCGTTCCACCATCAGCGCCTGGTTCTGCATGCTGATGGGCTGGACCGAGCTAACAGAGCTCTTCGCCACGAGTTGTACACCACTCGTCAGCACCTTTACAGGGCTCTGACGCGGTTGCACCCCTTTGTCCGGTCTGGACAGCTGCCGCGTTCTGCGATCTACCCAGCCAGGACCGTGATGCCCCACGGTGTCGGATGGCCAGAGGTGGGAGGCTACTCTCCCACACTTGGTCCTCTTCTGCCACCTGAGCGTCGGGTTCTACACCAGAGTATCCGCGGCCCCCAGGCCACTGACGTGGAGGACTATCCGTTGCCTCACTACCAGCTGTCAGGTTACAGCTACCTTCACAGTACCTCCTGGGACTGATGTAGTCTTGTTCATTAGTCTTAGATGCACTCGCGAGCCTGCGTGCCGCCTATGATGACCTAATCTATGTACTGAACTCTGTGTACTGAACTCTATGTCCGACCCCTTTTGTAAGTTATGCCGACTATCTATGTGGTATCTGTCGTGCTCCTTTCATTTTGCATGTTTCATCATGAATGACTCTTGTCTATGCAAATTCTCAATACTGAACTACCCCTGTTATATATTAGCAGGATGGTTAGACCAGCTGGTCGTGGTCGTGGTGGCAACTTCCCACCACCGCCTGAGTACATGGCTGGTATGATCCAACAGCTAGAGATGAATCGCCAGTTCATGGAAAACATGATGGCTCAGTTTCCTCGCCCCAATATGAACCAGCATCCAAACACAACAACTCTGCAGGATTTCATACGCCTCAACCCAAGTGTGTACCGCAGCTCAACCCAGCCGCTGGATGCTGATGACTGGCTCCGTGACATCACCTATGAGATGGAGTCTGCTGATGTAGCCCCTGCCAGCTATGTCACTTTTGCTTCCTTCTTCCTGAAGGGGCCCGCAGCTCAATGGTGGGACAGCCATAGGCGTACTCTGCCAGTTGGGACAATCATCTCCTGGCCAGTCTTTCAGGCTGCCTTCCGTGCCCGCTTCATTCCTCAGGGAATCATGGACAGGAAGAAGCGTGAGTTTCGCAACCTCACCCAAGGCAACAAGACTGTTGAAGCTTATCAGCGGGAGTTTCTGGACTTATCCCGCTATGCTGAAGAAGACATTGCAACTGATGCTCGCAGACAGGAGAAGTTCCATGAAGGCCTTCAAGCTGACATCAAGCTCACACTTCTAGTGCATGACTTTGCCGATTTCGCCACCTTGGTGAACAAGGCCATCAATGTCGAGACTGGTCTGCAAGAACACCAGAGCTCTCAAAGGCGCAACCGTGACACGGGCTCATCTTCGGGCCCGCCCTCGCAGAAGCGTAAGATATGGATCCCGAACAGCATGTACCGTCCAACTGCACCTGCCCCAAGGCAGTCTTTTGCTGCACCTCGTCTGCCGACTGCTCCAACTAGGCAGCCGAGGCTTCCAGCTCCACCACCCCAAGCTCCTGTTCCTACCCCCGAGAATGGGTTGTGCTTCAGGTGCGGACAACCAGGGCACCGTGCTAGGGAATGCAACCAGAGACAGAATCAACTGGCCCTTCCAGCAACTGGCCGTGGGAACAACCAGGCCCGCAACAACATTGCCAAGTCTTATGGCCGTGTTCATGCCAACCACATTGATCTGAATGAAGCTCAAGACCAGCCTGCTACTGTGATGGGTAC
>NC_057803.1:488110398-488111063 GCF_018294505.1 Triticum aestivum
TTAATTAAGTTAATTAATCCGGTTTAATTAAATTAATTAACTAGTTAAGTTTAATTAAACTGTAATTAGATTAACCTAAACCCTAATTAATTTAAATAGAGAATGACAGGTGGGTCCCACTGGACCCACATGTCAGGGTTGACTCAGTCAACCCCTGTTGACTGCTGACGTCAGCATGACATCATGCTGACGTCATAAATCCATTTTTTTGAATTAATTAAATAATTAATTAAATTCCAGAAATTGTTAAAAATCTTTTAAAAATCATATCTTTTAATCCGTAACTCGGATTAAAATATTTTCAACATGAAAGTTGCTCAGAACGACGTGACGATTCCGGATACGCAGTTCGTTCGTCCACCACACCCCCTAACCTATCGAACCCGCAACTTTCCCCCTCCGGCTCCTCTGCCCGAAAACACGAAACACCGGGAATACTTTCCCGGATGATTCCCCCTTGACCAGTACCACCTTATACCACGTTAGGGCACGCCTAGCATCGCTTCTTGACATGTCATGCATCGATATGCATCTGTTTACTTGGTATTCATTGTTTCTTCCCCCTCTTCTCTCCGGTAGACTACGAGACCGACGTTGCTGCTGCCCAGTTCGACTACGGAGTTGACGACCCCTCTCTCTTGCCAGAGCAACCAGGCAAGCCCCCC